>NC_053157.1:109446929-109450929 GCF_016835505.1 Polypterus senegalus
AATAAAAAGGGGGGAAAAATCCACGGAAAGGTTTTGTTGTTGAACTCAAATTTCACCTCCGCCATGTGAGCCATTAAAACTATTGGAATGAAATATACAGTAGTTCTATATAAATAAATAAATAAATTTCCTATCACACCCACCCTTTCACCTCCTGTACATTGGAGAGGATTCTCATTTTCACAGCAGGTGCAATTATCCTATAAAACACATAGGAGTTCTCTGCACCGTTTTCATGGGAGATTAAAACTCATCAAATGTATTTAAAAAACTTTTAGCAGCCTGTGGCATTCCTTATCTGCTGTGGTCCATTACAAAATGAACACCAGGCAGTTACAATTGTGCACAGTTTCTTTAATAAGTCTATTAGACAGTCTTTTATAACGTTTTCATATCGAGTGTGTCTCTTAATCCCTTCTAGCAGAGGAGACACTTATTTCCACAGCTTGGTCTATGCTGTAGAAACGCATGCCCCCGTCTTCTGCTTGTAAATTAACACTGGAATTACAAAACTGTCCATAGTTTATTTAAAGAGATTGAAGGAAGTCTTCTATATCACTTTTTTGTTTACTATGTCCTTACTCATCCACTAATTAAAAAAATCAAGCCTTACACTGTCTTTTTAAGTATGTCTATGAAAATCGCTGTGAGTAGCCAGAAAAATGCTATATAAATGTAATATATTATTATTATTATTATTTTGGTTTTTTAAATCCAAATAAACCTGATAGGACTTCTTCCAGGATATGTGCCACTCTAGGGTACCAACAAAGTCAAACTGATTAGGACATTTTGTGATCAGTTTGTTTAAAGTATATTAAACAAAATATAACTTTTCATCATCTTCTCATTTCTAATTTGGCATTTCAGGATACAGTACAGTATATACTGCAAATATACATTTAAATTGTAACCGCTGATAATTATTTACTGTGTGTTGCGTTTTCCATAAAACAGCATCAATATGTGCACAAAGTATAAGTGATAAAACACACAAATTCTGACATTAGCATGACTGTTGAAGGAAAAACATGTATTAGAAAGTATTCTATGGAGTTTTCATAAATTAATCAAACCTTTTGAGTTTTCTTAATATATTTTGTAATCAGGTTTTTAAATTTTTTTTTTTATTTTTACTGCCACTTCACAGATCAACAATCCCCAACATGGTCACTGTCAGAATAAGTCTTTTAACTTTTTTCCTGTGTCCATTAATACATTTTCCGGGTTTCACTACCCATCTGAAAGAGTTGGCATCAGGTTGGGTGGCACTTTTAAACTGTAGTAGTATGAGCAAGCGTCAGTGTGGTAAGCACTAGTTTGGCATTTCTTTCCGTCTCATTTTTTGTCCTGGGCCCAAGCCTGTAAATCTCTTTTGTAAATGGGTGGCTTGGATAGAGGACAGATACTAACAATTTTCAAGGCTATATTAAAACAATACTAAAAGATATTTGTGTATGTGTGTTGTAGTGCCCCATGTTGTAAGTGTTAGATCCATTGAAGAAGTCAACTTAAACAAAGAAAATGTACATTTTACAGGCTTGTTTGAAGTGTTTTACATTATAACCATATTTTTAATTGCTGCGTGAATATAATTTTTTAAAGAGGATGACCTTTACTATTGTCAAAAAAGACAAGCAGAGCAACAGGAGGAATATGAAAGTTATTTGTTGAGTTTAGGAGACAAAGGATACTTGTAAGGAAGTTCATGCCAGTGCTATTGGTGTACATTCTGGAATTTATAAAACTGCTGAAATTATTTCAAAAAAATGTTACTGGCCTGGTTTTATGCTGACATTAAAATGGCTACGTTTTCTGATAATTATAATCATTATTTTAATTAAAAGACTATAATTGTCAGAACAGATTCAATAAAATGTTTTAATATCTCAGTTGCTGTTTGTCGGACTCTTTAATTGACTTGTCCTACAAATGTGGATATTTGGTACTTCATTTGACAAATAATATGAATTTTTCCAAGTCTCATGTATTTCATATAGATAGATAGATAGATAGAACTTGTACTCTAAGGGAAAATGTGCTTCTTTTTAACAGAGGCTGAATGAATAAATAAATTAATATTAATATAATGAAAAACAGCCAATCCAATAAAATTGTCTAATGTTCATTCTGCAAGCAACAGTTGAAGCTCACAACTCTGACGCAAAAGCTCAGCTGTAGAAGTGAGTGTCCCTTTGAGTGGAGGGACAATGGGACACAGTAGACTTGAAAGTGATATAGATGACTTTCAACAATCTTTTACCATGGATTTCAGACAATATTAGTTATCCAGGGTTCATTTTGAAAGCAGCAGACAGGGTGCACACAAGCCCATGGATCTGCTCACGCCATGGAAATGAGTGTTGCCTGTAGGGAATAGGATGCAAACACATAGTGGAGAAGATTATATAGAAAACTATATCTACAACCTTTTAAAATCAATTTTACATATTTTTAACTATCCGTGTTCATTTTGTATAATCAGCAGTCAGAGGGCACACATTTTACAGCTCTACAGCAGCCATGGAAAATGAGCGTCCGACCAGTGGATGAGACATGCGTTTTCATTCCAATAGTTTTAATGACTCACATGGCTTGAGGTGAAATTTGAGTTCAAAACAAAACATTTCCCGTGGATTTTTTCCCCCTTTTTATTCCCAGGAAAAAACACCTGTGTAAATGTTTAAGAGCAAGCTGTCACTTATAGCGTGACAATGGACTGCTACATTTATTTTAACGAGCTGTCTTTTAAATGTCTTTGTAAAGTGTTACTAGGTGTCGAGCAATGTATTATTATTACTGATATTTTACTAAATCTTACTATCCACGTTTCTTTGTTGATGATCCCCGTTGAAGAATTTTTTGGTAACAGAACAGTAAACACGCCAAAACGACTAAAAAACACAACTGACGACTGGTATTTTTCGATATCATTTTAACAAAGTTTACTGTCCGCCCTCAATCACAGAGCACCCCGGTAAAACGTCAATAGCGTTTAATACCTGCAGCCTTAGAACGCAGACATCAGGACATCGCTGTGCGTGCATGTTTACTAACAGATATGACAGCATTTTGCACGGAGCATGCGTTAAAACAAATTGATAAAGATCAGCGATTTTCTACGGTTCACATGTTTGCCGTAAGATTTTTTTAAAGCAAACTAATTAAAAACTTCTTTGAAGAAATTTGACACAAAATAAGTCTACGACGCAGATTCTATACCATTTTATAGGATTTTATATCATTATTTTAACAATATACATACACTATGTGTGAACTGTAAAGCAATCATGTATAATTTCGTGCATTTTAACCAGTTGACATCTCTCAACTTGTTAAAAAGTTGTATATAATTAATTTATATGAACCTTTACTTCAATAATATACACATTATGTTTGCATTGCGTGTGCACCTTGCTGTGTAATTATTTCAATGAACTCGTGGTATTGTCCCTATTCTTACCCCACTACGCAGCGGCTGAATTTGATCATGCATTCACACGTATAATAATAATAATAATAATAATAATAATAATAATAATAATACAATTGTTATTAATTCCTTACGTTTTATAGCGCTTTCTTACTACTCAAAGCAATTTGTAAAATAAATAGGTAAATAAATAAAATAACAGAAAGGAAGCCCCTGGACACAAACCAGTGATCATTTAACTGCGAGTCAGCAATCTTACCACCACCACCTCTTCCTGTTAGATACGCGCATTATAATTTTGAGCACTACTTTTTTATTTTATACTGTCATAAACAAATTACATCAAAAAGTTTTTTTAAAAAGCCAATTTGAAGCAAAGAGGGTAAGTAATAGCTATTTTCTTTTGTAAGTCAATCAAAAATGCTTAAGCCTTAAAAACGATCGCCCTGTCAAAATAAGAGACTCTTTCACCTCGTTGACGTGAATCATCTTTAAATTAAATGCTGCCAATAAGGAATAATAGAAATCACCTCGCTGCTTTCTAAATTTGACGAACTAAAGTTTTAT
>NC_053157.1:109451429-109481429 GCF_016835505.1 Polypterus senegalus
GAACGTTCACATAGAAAATGTAATTTCTATACCACAGCCGTCGTGTAGCGCCTTTTAAAAGGGATCAACTACCGAGAGATGATCCATATACATTTTAGCTGCTGTTAGTACTACTTACCTGTTGTGTTACAGAGTCTTTAAAATGTAGTTTACCCGCAACCACTCCAGTAGTGCTCAATGTACCTGTACTTCTTAAAACGTTAATGTTTTACTGTTTAATAATTTATACACTATATTTTATAATTTTTACTTTGCACTCAGTAACCAAAGCTATACACACACATATAGACACATACATATACCTGTATGTATGTTTGTATGTATGTGTATATATGTATATACAGTGGGGTGTGAAAAACTATTTGCCCCTTCCTGATTTCTTATTCTTTTGCATGTTTGTCACACAAAATGTTTCTGATCATCAAACACATTTAACCATTAGTCAAATATAACACAAGTAAACACAAAATGCAGTTTTTAAATGATGGTTTTATTATTTAGGGAGAAAAAATCCAAACCTACATGGCCCTGTGTGAAAAAGTAATTGCCCCCTTGTTAAAAAATAACCTAACTGTGGTGTATCACACCTGAGTTCAATTTCCGTAGCCACCCCCAGGCCTGATTACTGCCACACCTGTTTCAATCAAGAAATCACTTAAATAGGAGCTGCCTGACACAGAGAAGTAGACCAAAAGCACCTCAAAAGCTAGACATCATGCCAAGATCCAAAGAAATTCAGGAACAAATGAGAACAGAAGTAATTGAGATCTATCAGTCTGGTAAAGGTTATAAAGCCATTTCTAAAGCTTTGGGACTCCAGCGAAACACAGTGAGAGCCATTATCCACAAATGGCAAAAACATGGAACAGTGGTGAACCTTCCCAGGAGTGGCCGGCCGACCAAAATTACCCCAAGGCGCAGAGGCGACTCATCCGAGAGGTCACAAAGACCCCAGGACAACGTCTAAAGAACTGCAGGCCTCACTTGCCTCAATTAAGGTCAGTGTTCACGACTCCACCATAAGAAAGAGACTGGGCAAAACGGCCTGCATGGCAGATTTCCAAGATGCAAACCACTGTTAAGCAAAAAGAACATTAGGGCTCGTCTCAATTTTACTAAGAAACATCTCAATGATTGCCAAGACTTTTGGGAAAATACCTTGTGGACTGATGAGACAAAAGTTTAACTTTTTGGAAGGCAAATGTCCCGTTACATCTGGCGTAAAAGGAACACAGCATTTCAGAAAAGAACATCATACCAACAGTAAAATATGGTGGTGGTAGTGTGATGGTCTGGGGTTGCTTTGCTGCTTCAGGACCTGGAAGGCTTGCTGTGATAGATGGAACCATGAATTCTACTGTCTACCAAAAATCCTGAAGAAGAATGTCCGGCCATCTGTTCGTCAACTCAAGCTGAAGCGATCTTGGGTGCTGCAACAGGACAATGACCCAAAACACACCAGCAAATCTACCTCTGAATGGCTGAAGAAAAACAAAATGAAGACTTTGGAGTGGCCTAGTCAAAGTCCTGACCTGAATCCAATTGAGATGCTATGGCATGACCTTAAAAAGGCGGTTCATGCTAGAAAACCCTCAAATAAAGCTGAATTACAACAATTCTGCAAAGATGAGTGGGCAAAATTCCTCCAGAGCTGTAAAAGACTCATTGCAAGTTATCGCAAACGCTTGATTGCAGTTATTGCTGCTAAGGGTGGCCCAACCAGTTATTAGGTTCAGGGGGCAATTATTTTTTCACACAGGGCCATGTAGGTTTGGATTTTTTTTCTCCCTAAATAATAAAAACCATCATTTAAAAAATGCATTTTGTGTTTTGTGATGATCAGAAACATTTTGTGTGACAAACATGCAAAAGAATAAGAAATCAGGAAGGGGCAAATAGTTTTTCACACCACTGTATATATATACACACACACACCTATCTACATTATATATATATATATATATATATATATATATATATATATATATATATATATATATATATATACACACACACACATACATCATACATCATTAACACACTACTTCTCCGCTGTGAAGTGTGGGTATTCTGCTATATATATATATATGCCAGCAACACTCATGACAATGACAAAACAATTACATTGTCAATCATGTTACGTTATTATTAAAATGTTTCCTTTTCTTTTTACTTCTCCGCTGTCAAGTGTGGGTATTTTGAAATATATATATATATATAGATAGATAGATAGATAGATATATAGATAGATAGATAGATAGATATATATATAGATATATATAGATATGAGAACAACACTCATATCAATGACAAAACAATTACATTAACAATCATGTTACGTTATTTTTAAAATTTTTCCTTTTCTTTTTCATAACTTCTTTAACACACTACTTCTCCGCTGCGAAACGCGGGTATTCTGCTAGTACGTAATAAATTAAAAAAAATCATTAACTTATATACAAGGTGTAGTAGTTGTCACTTGATGCTCCAACAGAAATTCAATTTTACATACGGTTGTGCCCATAACTTTTATACATACCCAGGCAGAATATGTTAAGATATGTACCATACTTTAAGAAAAGATGACTCATTTACTTTAATGGAATCCAAATTAAACTATAAGGCATCACAAAATAGCACAACCATTAAACAAATCATAATAATAAGGAAAATAATGGGATGGTCCCTCTTCAAAAGTTTCCATACCCTTAGTTCTTAATTCTGTGTATTGCCCTCTTTAGCATCAATGATGGCATGCAGTATTTTGTGATAGTTGTGGATGAGGCCTTTTCTCAGGTGGTAGAACTGCCCATTCTTCTTCGCAAAAAGCCTCCAACTCTCATAAATTCTTGGGTTATCGTGCATGAACAGCATGTTTGAGATCTCCCTCAAGTGGCTCTACTGAGTAATGTGGTGATACTGAGGTGAGGAGACTGTGATTACCACTCCAGCACCGTCACATTTTCCGCCTGCAGCCACTGAAGGAATCTACTTGGCCTTGTTTTGGATCAATGTGATGTTAGAAGATCCAAATGCATCCCATGCGCAGCTTCCAGACTGATGAATGCAAGTTGTCATCCAATATTTTACAGTAACATGCTGCATTCATCTTACCATCAACATTCACTAAGTTACTTGTGCCACTGTAGCAGGATATCCTTTTCCTAATTTATACAATTCAACAACTTTTTCTGGCAGGTCCTCTGACAGTTCTTTTGCTTTCCCCATGGCTCGATATCCAGTATAGTCAGTGCAGCTCTGCATGAATTTAAAGTGACCATTTATACACAGACACTGATTACAATCCAAAGCAGTTACAGGTATCCTTAATTTAAACCTGTGTGTGTCAACTTGTTTGTATATTATTAGCCCCAACTTTCAAGGGTGTGTAAACCTTTGATCATGCCCATTTGGGTGACTTCATTTATCACTATACTTTTGAAAGGGCACACATAATTATGTGATAATAAATTGCTTCGCCTGAGCACACTCCCTAATTAAAAGGAAAGCTTTCTGCATGATTACTTATATTTTTCAAACAATGGCCAATATTTCACAAATTCTGCCAGGATATGTAAACTTATGGGCACAACTAAATATAGATGACAGTGAAACAATTTAAATTACAAAGTACAAATAATTTAAAGTAAAATAAACTATAGGAATGTACAGCATGTTGACTTTATGCTTAAATATGCTATAGTTTTTGATAATTAAACAGTACATTATAGAGTTTGAAAAGGCATAACAATGGCACAAAAACACACTAACAACTGATCCCTCAGCAGAAATTTGCAGTCTTATTGTATACTCCTTTAGATGACATGGCTGGGATGTGTACTTAGAATGCTAGGTATTACAAGCAGCAATTTCTATTGTTCAGTTGAACAACAAACTGCTAATCAAGTTGCTTATCTTGATAGAGATTATTGTATGGCTGTGCATGCTGCCCTTTACATTCGATGACATTTTCACAGAAACCACAAAATGATTGAAAATGATGTCACAGTCTGTATTGTACTACTCCTCACCATATGTGAGGTGAAAATTCAGGAGAACGGGAATAATGTGGAGATTTTATGTGCTTATTCCTATTTGAAGAACTGCTGTAAATTTAGACAGCCATACTCTAAGGACTTCCACCCCCGTTCAAGTACAGGTTAAACTATTGTGACATGTGACAATCTTTCCTAATGTTTCACCCAAGGCATTCAGTTTTAATGTCTTCCTTCCGGGTAGTAGAATGACTGACTGACTTCTTATGCTAGTGACATAAAACTTAAATTGATCAGAAGTACTATACTTTAAAATTTTTAAACACTTTGAACAGATTCAGTAAGGAATTATAACTAGTTCTTCAACATTAAGAACAGCATGCAGTCTTTTGTTTGTTAAAGCATGAAAGAAATGTTGCACTTCTCTTCAGCTATATATGCCATTAAAATATTAAAAGATATTAGAACAGCATTTGGGCTATTATAAACTAAATTAACTGTAAATAATGTACAATGCAGGCCCTACAGCTAGATGTGAATAAGAAATGTTTAAGTCTCTTACTTAAAGTGCTAAGGCACAAAACAGAAACCACCATAACACACTGTAAAGCTAGCTAATGCTTGGACATGTACTGGTGTGAGTAAAAGGATAAAGTTTTCTATTACATAATTTTAATAATGACTAATAATATTGTCTAGATCATATAATGATGATATTTAAAACAAGCTGATAGTATATTTTTTAGGAAACATTAACAAATAAAAATATTATTTTACTTTGGCTTAGATACCCACTATTGTGTATCAACAAGTGCCTTTGTAAGGAAAATGGAGTCCTGAACAAGGCTTTGCATTCCTCACACTGAAAGGGACGCTCTTCTGAATGAGTCTAAAGATAAAAGAGGTGAGAAAGAAACAAAAGGGGAAATTAATTTTTCAAATGAAGTATAAACAACTATAACTACAAAATATATTCCCATGAATTAAAATAGCTGCTTTATAAAATTAAGCTGATCTGCTAATAAAACAGGTTCTTTTAATGTAGTTAAATGTGGTTTCTACCATTGTTCTGGGATTGTTCCAAGACCTCATGAGGGTGAAAAAATAAAAAATACTAGTAAGCATCAAATACCAACACAACAGGGTGCACTTTGCTAATGCTTTATTTTTATCCAGACATAAAATACTGACTTTTCCCATTATCTGGGAAAAGATAGTATGTTAGTCACACATGTGTTGAATTTAAAGCACTTTTCAGAATCAGACAGTGCCGTCAATTACTGTTATAATACATCCTGTCCCCCTGCTGATGTGCTAAAGGTACAATATAAATGAACTTGAAAAACATTTTAATTTTGAAGCAAAGCAAAGCGACAGGATATATATCAGGGAATACCCAGAGACACAATATAGTCAGTGCACAAGATATACTGAATGTGTTGTTTGTAATTAAGATGGAATCAGTTCATCTAATATGCTAACAAAAGTTATAAAATTAATCCTGTAGTGGTGACTATTTGTTTAGCTAGCAAACCATCCATAATTATCTCCCTTAATTTATAATAAGAAACTACAAAATTAAGTAGATTAAATGAAAAGGTAATTCAAAAGATATTACATTTCTGAAAGATCTGTTTTAGGAAGTTCTGATTTCAGATTTATTGTCATGTTTACACAGTACAATGGAATTCTTACCTGCAAATTTCCTAACGACTAGTGGCAGTAGTAATATACATGCAAAAAACACATTAAAAGGAATGTAACACAGACAATGCAAACAATAAACAGAACATCAGATGATGATATATAAGAAAACACTTGATGCAGTTTTCTATATGGGCAATTGTTGAGAAGCCTAATGACCAGTCAATAAAAACTGTCTCTGAATCTAGTGGTGCAAGTACTAATTGCTTTGTACCATTTACCAAAACAGTTAAAGAAGAAAAGTAATTGTGCGGCATGGACTAGGTCTTTAATAGCACTGTTCACCTTTTTAATAGAGCATGTGTCACAGCCATTCTAAATATTACGGAACAGTGCATCATAATACTCTGTTGCCTTCATTAGTCTCTGCAGTGGTTTGCAGTCCTGAGTTGAGAAGGTGCTGTACCATGATAAAATGCACACGGTGATTATACACAGGCGGCACGGTGGCGCAGTGGTAGCGCTGCTGCCTCGCTTCCCGGGTCCTCCCTGCGTGGCGTTTGCATGTTCTCCCCGTGTCTGCGTGGGTTTTCTCTGGGCGCTCCGGTTTCCTCCCAGAGTCCAATGACATGCTGGTTAGGTGGATTGGCAATTCTAAATTGGTCCTAGTGTGTGCTTGGTGTGTGGGTGTGTTTGAGTGTGTCCTGTGTTGGGTTGGCACCCTGCCCAGGATTGGTTTCTGCCTTGTGCCCTGTGTTGGCTGAGATTGGTTCCAACAGACCCCTGTGACCCTGTGTTCGGATTCAGAGGGTTGGAAAATGGATGGATGGATGATTATACACTCTACCGAGCATCAATAAATGTCAGTGATAATTTTAGGTTAACAATAATGGCAACTCCAAGAGATTCAATTCTGGTAGAATCTCTACCACAACTCCTACTAGGTATATCTTCTACCTTGCTACTGTAAAACTAAACACGATGAATACTTACTATGCATTTTATTGACTGATGTTATGTCCGACACTAATAATAATACATTTTATTTATGTAGCCCCTTTTATATTTAAAATTAATTAATTATTAGAATGGATTAAATTAATTCAATTAAAACTTCAGTCAATGTATTTCCACATACCAAACGATCTTTCCTCAGACACTTCTGAAATAAGCTCAGAAAAGCTGTTAATTCAATTACATTAGGCTTGTCTAACTACTGTCACACCTTTGATAAACAAAATACCTACAATATGAAGGTATCATGTATTGTGTGACATGATCACATGACTGAAATAAAACACAAGGCAAACTAAAATATTTTAGTCAAAAGCATGGAATTTAAAAATCATATCGAAAAAGTAGAACTTATAACATATCTGTCTGCATTTTAGGAGAACTGTTCTTCATCATCTATACAATGAAGTTAAGGTGAAAGCTGTCAGCACACAACAATGACACTATTGGACATGAAAATGGGCTGGGATTACAGGTTAAGAGATTTGCATATACACTTAGTTTTGCAAGTTGCATTGTTGGACAAGTATGGCGAACTGAAACATTGTTTCATAAATACACCACTGCATTCTCTGGTTTGTTTTCAAATTTAACTCTTTTGGAATCAGCAAAGCATCAAATTACCATCATATCGGATCAGTCCTAATGATGTACTCAAATGCAAATGGGAGCAGCAAGCTGCTGTTATTGCAGCTCTCAAGAGTGGTGAATATGAGAACAAGGGTTAGAGACATCAATGCATGTACTACTCAGGCTAATTCAGAAACAGTGGTGGATTATAGCAAGCAAAACCTGAGTGTTTCGGCTACAGGGCATACTGTCAGTCAATATTTAAATTTTTCTTAAAAAGGAAATATAACACTGCAACTTCTTCATAGATTCAGGTAGCACTCACAGCTAACGGGACAGTAAGGCATTCAAGCAGGAAATAAAAAGACATCTGTTGTTGGAACAATGTTTGATTTTTACTTAGAAAACAAAAACATACATTTAAATTTGAATGGTTTTGATTCACAGTAACTTTATATTATAGTTTGATTGCATAATTATTGTCACATGTACAGAGTATAGTGAAATTCTTACATGTATTAATCAACATGTAATAAGTCTTAAATTACTGCAGTAAAGTATTTTATTTTTATATTTAAGACTATTTTAATAATAAAAAAAACTTATAAAAACTTAATGTGCATGCACATTTATGTACTGATTTTAATTTATTTTGCATTTTTCTGATTTATCAATGTGTAATAAGTGAAACTAAACAGGCAGAACTTTTAGAAAAATTTCATATCAATAGAATATTGTACAATGAAGCCTGAATCACAATATGAATTGTATCATGGACTAAGTGTATTGTCTCATGCCTAGTTAGACCATTATGTTTTGTTTTACTAACTATACGTAATTCAGACAAGATACAAAATGTACAAATGGCATAGGATTCAGTTGCATTTTGAAAACTGGTGGATTTAATTTTTTTTCCTATTTCATTGTGTCAGATTTGTGTTTTTAAATATTCTTTTAAAATGAGTGATATTCAAAAATAATAGAAGAGAAGAGCAGTAAATAAAATACACATTTGTGAATAGCATTTTCCAATATTATGCAGTTAAAAAAAAGAATCCAGGCAGGCATGTGGTGGCTAAAACCACTAGACAGTAGATTCCAACTGAACTGATGTAAAAATTGTATTATTATTAAATGTGTATCTAGGATGGGTTATAGCTAATTGCAATTCAAATTTCATAGGCATAAAATTTTCACAAAAGTACCCACTGGAAAGTATCCATGATGGTCAGATATTAGTTCATTTTCACTACTTTACCAATAAATGATGGTGTTGATGAAACATTGCGTTATTATAATATTTAGCTAATGCAGCTGTGAGGTTGTTTTAGTGTAAGACAGATACATTTATTCACTTCGTGCTTATAATGTCACACTAACTAAATTTCTAGATAAGTTAACTATTGTTTTGCTTTCCATGTTCTATTTTTATTTTTTTACCTTTATGACCATGAAAACAATTTACCTGACCTGGACTGCATTGACTTCAATTAGCAGGAGATATGAGCTTGTTTGACTGAGGTTGGTGTAAGCCTCTACCACCACTGCTTGCACAGTCAGCACATTAACGCACAAACTGCTGACTGATCTGCTAAGCTGACAGGAGCAGCCATTGGATGGGTAAAAGAAGAAAATACACAAAACATACAAGTTGAAATAATTTCTCTCAAGGTACATTTGACACAGTATACCTATTCGTTATTGAAATCTCATAGAATGTTCACTTGTTTAAAGAGAGGCAAGTTTGAATATTCAACAATGCTTTCAGTGGTAATTTTGAAAAATATGCAGTGTCCTCTATTTAAAATATCTCATTAAAAATTGTACTTTTTCCACAAATTACCTTGAATAATAACTGTTTCTGTTATATAGAATAACTGTTAATAACTGTTAGTAATCATACTGTTAGATAGTAATCGAGCCGCATGTAGACGGACTTTTTTTGTTCTTCAAAGTCACCAAAGCGCCGTGCAAACTCAGTGCGCAATAACTCTAGCTTCGCAATAACTTGCAGCATCATAAGGTAGACTTGATTAACGCGGTTAGTGTTCGGCAAGGCAGCTGAAGCGCTGCATTATGGGATCTGTAGTTTATTGTGTTACCAGCGCTTCATATACCCGGGCCATTAATAACAATAATACAGTATATAAAATGGTCTCGGATATAATTACACGCCGGGCCGGATGTGGCCCGCGGCCCTTGAGTTTGACACATATGGACTAAATAGAACTTGAAAAGATATATTTTTCAAATGTGATCGCCAATTCAGATAGAGTTGACGCGACTACAGCCTGCATGCCTCAATGAGTCATCCTCCCCTCGCTCTTACTTTTTTACCGCTCATCTAATGAATACACTGAGTATGGCTTTACCAAAACAATCATTGATGGCGAATAAAGTATCCATTATTCGAGTATGTAGAGCGGGATATATATATATATATATACATATATATATACCCGCGTATCGCAGCGGAGAAGAAGTGTGTTAAAAAAGGTAGAAAAAGAAAAGGGAACATTTTAAAAATAACGTAACATGACTGTCAATATACAGTATTTGTTTTGTGAGTGTTACTGAGTGTTGCTGTCATCAAGGATTTGATTATCATTATTTCTTTCAATCAGGTTTGTATTTGTAGGATGTGTTGTGTTCAAGTTACATTCCGTGTTTGTCAATCGTTGTAAAGATGACAGGTTTCATTCATCGATTCGTTTCTTACTGCATCAATAAACAGCTCGTCTTCTTCTTTATCTGAGACCTGACACACTGCATGCACGGGTTTTTTTTACACTGTCTTCCTTTAGCGGGACATTGACTTTTTCCAACGTGTGCTTTGTTTCCACAGTAGCTGCATTTATGAATATGCTTATCAGACGCTTCATATTTTTGCTGCCTTTTCAATTGTGTAATTCGGTTTTGTTCAGCTCTTTGGAACTGTTGCTTTTATCTGTGCACTGCGCCAGTTCACGTGAGCCACTCGGTGTACTTGCATCGAAGGTTCCCAGCTGTGCTGGTGCCATCTCGTGCTATGTCCATAGCTTTACTTAATGTTACCTTAGTCCTGGCACTTAAAACTTTCTCTCGCAGTTTCGCTGAGTTTGTGTCAAACACCACCCTGACCATCTCATCTTCCTCTCCATAAGCACAGTCCTTCACCCGTGAATATTTACCCGTGGCAGTTTGCTATTGGATTGCCGCTGACGGACAGCCTTATATGGGCAGGCACTAAATTACAAACGCCAGCGGCAGCCTGTCTATGAAATTAATTTAAAGTGTAGGTTTACATCGTGCTTTGTTTCCGAAGTAGCAGAACTCATGAATATGGTTGTATATGTCACTCGCTCGCTTCTTATTGTTTCGCTACCTTCTCAATTATATAATGCATGTTTTCTTGAGCGCTTTTTTGAGGTCTTCCTGGTTTTCTATGTACTGCGTGATTACGTGGAAGGCGTGATGATGTCACACGAAACTCCGCCCCCAAGGCGTTGAAGCTCATCTCCATTACAGTAAATGGAGAAAAACTGCTTCCAGTTATGACCATTACGCGTAGAATTACGATATAAAACCTGCCCAACTTTTGTAAGGAAGCTGTAAGGAATGAACCTGCCAAATTTCAGCCTTCCACCCACACGGGAAGTTGGAGAATTAGTGATGAGTCAGTGAGTGAGTGAGTGAGTTAGTGAGTGAGTAAGTGAGGGCTTTGCCTTTTATTAGTATAGATAATTCAATACTTAACAACCTAGAACTCTGAACAAACACTTTAAAGACAAATCATTAAAATAAATGTACCAATCCAATTTCACGTCACACGTGGTGCCTTGTTTTTAAACATTTACTCAGGTAGTTTTTTACTGGAAGGCAGGAAACAATTTCAACAGGAAAGGCTTTGTTGTGGAACTCCAATTTAACCTCTGCCATATGAATGATTAAAACGGTGTGAATGAGTTCTAGGAAAAAAAGAAAATCCCTTGCCTGTCATGAGGAGGAAACAAATGTTATTGCTAATACTGTGTGGTTTTTAGGTGTATGCACTTTGAGATGTACCTGGGTCAGATGTGAACAAAATGTTTATTTTTTTATTTCAAAAGTAGAAAAAAAGTATTGCTACTACCTCAGATTCTTTTCAGTTATAGTTTTTTTATACATTTTTGATGTGCCTGTGTCAGATGTGACCAAACGTAAAGGGGAAAAAATGAATAAGCATTACTTGTTTTTAAATCCATTCAATTGTGTAGATTTAAAATTTGTCATTACCTGTGGCTTATTGGCTGCTGAAAATGTCTGCCCCTGCTAAATTTCTTGGTTTGAAAATCTGGCCCAACTGAAATTGTAATTGAATAGCCCTCCCATTGAGGAATATTTTCTTTGAATTTTTAGAATTTTGTTTCACTTTCTCTGATGTGTTCGTACCTAACTTAGCTTAATCTGTTTAATGCATATATTGTCTCAAACATTCAAAAATAATAGATCTTAAAATAAATTTAATTAAAACCTCACACAGACTGGACACGGAGGCACACGTAAAATAAACTATTTATTTTTTTTCGCCTGTGGGCGCACGTCTTCCCCGTGTCCCAGAGGCAGTACACAGTCCCAAGCACAAACAGCCCAAATACAAAGCAAACCACACTCTTCTTCTTCCTTCTCCAGCACTCTTCCCAGGCAACCTCATCCTCCTCCTCCTCCCGATTCTGGCTCCTGAGTAGTGGTTGCTGGCTCCTTTTATTAGGAACCCGGAAGTGCTCCAGGTGCTTGATTGCCGATACTCGGCTGCACTTCTGGGTGTGGCGAAACTAGGTGTGGGGTGTGGCCTGGCGGCACCTGCAGAACCCAACAGGGCTGCACCAAACTCCAATCCTCATGAAACCCTGCAGGAGTCTGATGCATCGCTGAAACCCAGGTAAGCTGCTATCTAGCGTCCAGGGGGAGGTATTTGGTCTCCCATCCTTGCTCCCCCAGAACGTATGCTGCAGTAGTGTCCTGGCCAGGATGAACAGCCGGCCGTCCATCACTATATGTACATATATATATATATATATATATACACACACATACATATATTTACATATATATACATACATACATATACACATACATATATACATACATATATATACATTACCTACATATATATATACATATATACACATATATATATATACACATATATATATACATACATACATATATATATACTGCTCAAAAGAATTAAAGGAACACTTTTTAATCAGAGTATATAGCATAAAGTCAATGAAACTTATGGGATATTAATCTGGTCAGTTAAGTAGCAGAGGGGGTTGTTAATCAGTTTCAGCTGCTGTGGTGTTAATAAAATTAACAACAGATGCACTAGAGGGGCAACAATGAAATGACCCCCAAACAGGAATGGTTTAACAGGTGGAGGCCACTGACATTTTTCCCTCCTCATCTTTTCTGACTGTTTCTTCACTAGTTTTGCATTTTGGCTACAGTCAGTGTCACTACAGGTAGCATGAGGCGATACCTGGACCCTACAGAGGTTGCACAGGTAGTCCAACTTCTCCAGGATGGCACATCAATACGTGTCATTGCCAGAAGGTTTGCTGTGTGTCCCTGCACAGTCTCAAGGGCATGGAGGAGATTCTAGGAGACAAGCAGTTACTCTAGGAGAGCTGGAGAGGGCCATAGAAGGTCCATAACCCATCAGCAGGACCAGTATCTGCTCCTTTGGGCAAGGAGGAACAGGATGAGCACTGCCAGAGCCCTACAAAATGACCTCCAGCAGGCCACTGGTGTGAATGTCTCTGACCAAACAACCAGAAAGACTTCATGAGGGTGACCCAAGGGCCCCATGTCCTCTAATGGGCCCTTAGCTCACTGCCCAGCAGCATGCAGCTCGATTGGCATTTGCCATAGAATACCAGAATTGGCAGATGCACTACTGGTGCCCTGTGCTTTTTACAGATGAGGGCAGGTTCACCCTGAGCATGTGACAGAAGTGAAAGGGTCTGGAGAAGCCATTGAGAACATTATGCTGCCTGTAACATCATTCAGCATGAGCAGTTTGGTGGTGGGTTAATGATTGTCTGGGGAGGCATATCCATGGAGGGTCACACAGACCGCTACTGGCTTGACAAAGGCACCTTGGCTGCCATTAGGTATCAGGATGAAATCCTTGGACCCATTGTCAGACCCTATGCTGGTACAGTGGCTCCTGGTGCACGACAATTCCTGGCCTCATGTGGTGAGAGTATGTAGGCAGTTCCTGGAGGATGAAGGAATTGATACCATTGACTGGCCACCACACTTTCCTGACCTAAATCCAATAGAACACCTCTGGGACATTATGTTTTGGTCCATCCAATGCCACCAGGTTGCACCTCAGACTGTCCAGGAGCTCAGTGATGCCCTGGTCCAGATCTGGGAGGAGATCCCCACAACACCATCTGTCATCTCATTAGAAACATGCACCGATGTTGTCAGGCCTGTATACAAGAACACAGGGGCCATACAAAGTGCTGCATACAATTTTGAGTTGCTGCAATTAAATTTTGGCAAAATGGACTAGCCTGCCACATACTTTTTCACTCTGATTTTTGGGCGCCTTTGAATTCAGGGCTCTGTAGGTTGATCATTTTCATTTCCATCAAACGATGTGGCATCCTTTCGTTCCTAACACATTACCCAGTCTATATCAGTATAGATATCCAGGAAGATTTCTTTTTCCCATTGAGATCTGATGTGTTTTCAAAGTGTTCCTTTAATTTTTTTGAGCAGTTTACATATACATATACATACACATACATATATATATATATATATATATATATATATATATATATATATATATATATATACACATACATATATATATATATATATATATATATATATACACACACACATACATACACATATATATGTATGTATGTATGTATGTGTGTATATATATATATACAGTATATATATATATACAGTATATATACAGTAATCCCTCCTCGATCATGGGTTATGCTCCAGACCCCCGATAGGTGAAAATCCGCGAAGTAGAAACCATATGTTTCTATGGTTATTTTTATATATTTTAAGCCCTTATAAACTCTCCCACACTGTTTATAAATATTCCCCAGAGTTATACAGCATAATCCCTTTGTATTCTCTTAGATATTAGGTAAGATTCATTGAAATTATGTATATAAACACACTGTTTATATACAGTAAAACCTAAATATTATTTTAAAGATATTGAGTATCTCCGATATCACATATGTTACAGCCATTACGATAGACAGGCCGCCAGCAATAAATACGCATACAATGCAAGAAAAATAGTATACAGTAAATGTGTGTACAATGACACTAAACGTACGTACATGTACTAAGTACTGTAAGTAGAAAATTAATTATGGTTACTCACCAACAATAACACGATGACTTGTCCAATAACAATGAGTTTAATTTTACTGCACAACAAAGGAGAGCGTTACAGCTCTTCCAAAGGAGCCACTTCAAGCAACTGAGTAGCACTGCCGTTGTTCTTCTTCTAGCAGTCTTTAATCCAAATCCCTAAAGCAGATTCCATCCAGACTACTGCCTTATTATATCCACTTACAACTCGTTTTGCACCCTGGTTAAAAGGACACTGCGGCCGTAGATCTTATATTCCTTTCCTACTTTTAAATAAAAGAATCGTAGCCTTCAACAAATCCAAAACGCTTACCTTTTCGCAATCGTAACATCTTCCGTTTGCTGGGCACGCCCATGAAGCAGTAGCAGATCATTTCGGAGCCATAATGAAGGGCTTGACTATGCACAAAGATAAACACAAAAGAGCACAACTCTTTACACAGCGAAACACGTTGATGCTGAATGAGCGAGACGAGACTTCCTGGTTAACACTGCATTCAGCACGCAGGAACTTAACTGTGTGCTCTGATTGGTTAGCTTCTCAGTCATCCACCAATAGCGTCCCTTGTATGAAATCAACTGGGCAAACCAACTGAGGAAGCATGTACAGGAAATAAAAAGACACATTGTTCAAGCAGAACCCTGAAGCAGCGTAAAAATCTGCTATATATTTAATTATGCTTTCATATAAAATCTGCGATAGAGTGAAGCCTTGAAAGTCAGTTTATATATTAGGATTACAGTATATATATATATATATATATACATATACAGTATATATATATATATATATATATATACATACATACAGTATATATATATATATATATATATATATACATACAGTATATATATATATATATATATATACATACAGTATATATATATATATATATATACATACAGTGTATATATATATATATATATATACATACTATATATATATACATACTATATATATATACATATATATATATACACATACACACATATATATTGTAAAAGGCGCTATATAGCGCCCGACCCGGCACAGACCACGCAGAGGCGTGTGTACAAAAACACACACTCTTTTATTTTTCTTCAGCTGTGTGACATGTCTTCCCCGTGCCACACAGCCCAAACACAGTCCCAAAGCACAAGCAATACTCTTCCCTCTCTGGTACCACCACTCCTCCCAGGCAACCTCGTCCTCTTCCTCCTGATTCTGACTACCCAGTGGTGGAGGCTGGCTCATTTTATACCCCACCCGGAAGTGTTCCAGGTGCTTGACCACCTGGTCCTAATTGCACCTCCGGGTGGGGCTGATGATTCGTCCAGCCAGGCTCTTGAGTCGTTGCAGCGCACCCTAGCGGCCACCCCCTCTCCCAACCAGGCTGTAGAGGACTCCATGTCCCAGGGAGCCACGTGGGAGAGTGGGAAATGAACATTGGCCAGGGAGGCTGCCACCTAGCGTCCCGGGGGAGGTAATGAGCTGTCCATGATGGCTCCCCCGGATCATATGTAGCAGGGGCGTCCCGACCGGGCATGGGACCCGGCTGTCCGTCACAATATATATACAGTATATATATATATATATATATATATATATATACACACATAAAGTAATCCTCCTCGATCGTGGGGGTTGTGTTCCAGAACCCCGCCGCGATAGGTGAAAATCCGCGAAGTAGAAACCATATGTTTGTATGGTTATTTTTATATATTTTAAGTCCTTATAAACTCTCCCACACTGTTAACATTATTAGAGCCCTCTAGACATGAAATAACACCCTTTAGTCAAAAGTTTAAACTGTGCTCCATGACAAGACAGAGATGACAGTTCTTTCTCACAACTAAAAGGATGCAAACATATCTTCTCTTCAAAGGAGCGCCGTCAGGAGCAGAGAATGTCAGAGAGAGAGAGAGAGAGCATGACAGAAAAGCAAACAATCAAAAAATCAATACGTGCTGTTGGGCTTTTAAGTATGCGCACAGCGATAAAGCAGCCGCAACAGAAGGGAGCAATGTGAAGGTAGTCTTTCAGCATTTTTAGAGTAGCGTCCGTATCTTCTAGGCAAACAGCCTCTGTGCAAACAGCCCCTCTGCTCACACCCCGTCCGTCAGGAGCAGAGAACGTCAGAGAGAGTGAGAGAGACCGAGAAAAGCAAACAATGAAGCACCGCTCGGAAAGCACATCGCATATCATTGAGGAGTTTTATTTAATACGTAATACATGCTCTGATTGGGTAGTTTCTAAGCCATCCGCCAATAGCGTCCCTTGTATGAAATCAACTGGGCAAACAAATGGAGGAAGCATGTACCATAAATTAAAAGACCCATTGTCCGCAGAAATCTGTGAACCAGCGAAAAATCTGTGATATATATTTAGATATGCTTACATTTAAAATCCGTGATAGAGTGAAGCCGTGAAAGTCGAAGCGCGATATAGCGAGGGATCACTGTATATATATATATATATATATATATATATATATATATATATATATATATATATATATATATATATATATACACTTAGTCTATTTCTATATTTTTCTCTCTCTCTCTCTGACTCTTCAGCCACCTTCTCCTCCTCAGTCTCCTGTCTTCTCTCTCCCGACTCTAGCCCTGAGTGGAGTGCGGTGGCCTCCTTTATACAGCACCCGGAAGTGCTCCTGGTGCTTCTTGATTAGCATCCGGCAGCACTTCCTGCTGTGGCGGAAGTGCTGTCGACCACCGTAGCTACTTCTGAATATATATAAACTGAACTATATGAAATAAACTCTGTCTATATAAGGTCACATTTGTATATATAAAATTACATTTGAAATATATGGAGTAGCTTCTGAATACAAATTGAAAACTGAATATATAAAATCAAATGCAGTGTGTATTTAGTCACTGAATAAAATATAGATCTTAAATATATATCAGATTTGGAGTTTTAAAAATATTCAATAATTCATGACAGGTCTTGTGCGTGTGTATTTTACACATATACAGAGTATACTGTATATATACATACATACAATGTATATTTTTATATACATTTACTGTTTACTTTTGCTAATAACTTCAAGTACCTTTATCAACACAGTTCAAATAAAATATGCCAAGAAAACAGGGAAAAAGTAAATGAATAAGTATATACAGTATCTAGAGTATATCTTTCAACCTGAACATTTCTATTTATCGCCCAGCAGAATTAAGTGTCCAACAGGAGCTAACACTGAAAAAGGCTCCAGTCCATGACAAGGCATATCAATGGACATTTATCTATACTTCATATACACTGATTAGTTCATCCACTTTACAACTTACCTTGTTACAAAACAGGTCTAAATTGGCAATGTCTTGTGTTAGACAGGTGTTACTGTTTGTTCCTAAAATATATTTTTATTGACAATTCCATACAGCTTATCACCAAAAGAACATAGTACTTTCTGGCCTGTTGGAGGCAGAATTTTCAATTGGGTGCACCTCTTCAGTGATGACTAGAACTCTGTTCAGAGAGCAAGAGAAAATGGGTCCAGATACAGTCATTAAAACAAGCAAGGAATGCTGCATTATTTTATGGTGCGCTTCCTGCAGGGGACAGCACAAAACTGTATATTCAGAAGAGTTCCAGTAATCTGACTGCACTAGCTTGAAAATACACAAGATGCAGCAATGAAAGTTTGAAATGACATGTGGAGCACTTGAGCTGCTATCAGAAAAGAGCTGCATTTGATTCCTGGTGAAGAAACAGCACCAATCTTTTTTAATTATAGAATTTAAGTTTTATGCTGTTTTAACTATTACTGATTTTAAATCGTTGTGATTCTGAGGCATGTGAACGTGATGTACATTTGTCCCGCTAATATCCAAAGAGAGAAAATTCAATGTAAATTTTCAGAATAAAAAAACTATAATTTCAGTACATTTTAATTGTGTTTCTTTAGGACATTACAGGACACATTACAAGACAAAAAACAAACCCTCTTGATGGTAATAACATTAGCTAAATACCCCGTGAAAATGTAAGCAACCTAATTTCATCCTCTTCATAAATGCTTTACCCTTGTAACTTATATTATGGTGGATAATGGGTTTAACATTCCTTATCTGAAATTTTAATGAGTATATTCTGTACTTCATAACATGTTACTGTATAATGTTGTATATATTACAGTCATATGAAAAAGTTTGGGAACCCCTCTTAATTCTTTGGATGTTTGTTTATCATTGGCTGAGCTTTCAAAGTAGCAACTTCCTTTTAATATACAGTACTGTCTTACATTCCTTATGGAAACAGTAGTATTTCAGTAGTGACATTAAGTTTATTGGATTAACAGACAATATGCATCATAACAAAATTAGACAGGTGCATAAATTTGGGCACCCCAACAGAGATATTACATCAATACTTAGTTGAGCCTCCTTTTACAAATATAACAACCTCTAGACGCCTCCTATAGCCTTTAAAGAGTGTTTGGATTCTGGATGGAGGTATTTTTGACCATTCTTCCATACAAAATCTTTCCAGTTCAGCTAAATTTGATGGCTGCCAAGCATGGACAGCCTGCTTCATATCATCCCATCGATTTTCGATGATATTCAAGTCAGGGGACTGTGATTCCAGAACATTGTACTTCTCCCTCTGCATGAATGCCTTTGTAGATTTCAAACTGTGTTTTGGGTCATTGTCTTGTTGGAATATCCAACCCCTGCGTAACTTCAACTTTGTGACATTATCCTGAAGAATTTGTTGATATTCGGTTGAATTCATCCGACCCTCCTCTTTAACAAGGGCCCCAGTCCCTGAACTAGCCACACAGCATGATGGAACCTCCATCAAATTTGACAGTACATAACCGGTGTTTTTCTTGGAATGTGGTGTTCTTTTTCCACCATGCAAAGCGCTGTTTGTTATGACCATTGTGGATGTGGCCCGGACACTGACAGACGGACATGTTGTTCATCACCACCACACGTTTATTTACAATACTATTATGTACAATATTTACAAGTCCTAGTGCACACACGAACCCCAAACACAGTCCTGGCCACACAAAGCCTTCCTCTTCGGGCCGCCTCCTCTCTCTCTCCTGCTTTGTCCTGCTTCCACCCGACTCCAGCCTTGAATGAAGGGAGACGGCCCCTTTTATTTCATCCCAGTTGGGCTCCAGGTGTTCCCAGCATTCCTCCTCTGGCCACGCCCCAGCATGGCGGAACTGCCGGCTGTTCTCCCAGAAGCTCTCCGGGTGTCCCTGCTCCTCATTCCCCCAGCACTTCCTGGTGTGGTGGAAGTGCTGAGGTCCAGGGTCACCAAGGCATTGGGGACCCCCTGGCGGTGACCACGGGTCCCTACAGGGTTGGGCTTCCAAGCCCCCTACCCATCTCCCCCAAAGCAATCAGGATGGCGGCCCCCACGTGATCCAGGGTGGGCATAAACCCTCTTCCGGTCCCTCAAGGCATTCCGGCGCGGGTCGTTGCCCCTGGCATCCCTGACACCATATAACTCAATTTTTGTCTCATCAGTCCAAAGCACTTTGTTCCAAAATGAATCTGGCTTGTCTAAATGAGCATTTGCATACAAGAAGTGACTCTGTTTGTGTGGTGACTGCAGAAAGGGCTTCTTTTTCATCACCCTGCCATACAGATGTTCTTTGTGCAAATTGCGCTGAATTGTAGATCGATGTACACCATCTGCAGCAAGATGTTCTAGCAGGTCTTTGGAGGTGATCTGTGGTTTGTCTGTAACCATTCTCACAATCCTGCGCATATGCCACTCCTGCATTTTTCTTGGCCTGCCAGACCTGGGTTTAACAGCAACTGTGCTTGTGGCCTTCCATTTCCTGATTACATTTCTCACAGTTGAAACTGACAGTTTAAACCTCTGAGATAGCTTTTTGTAGCCTTTCCCTAAACCATGATACTGAACAATCTTTGTTTTCAGATCTTTTGAGAGTTGCTTTGAGGATCCCATGCTGTCACTCTTCAGAGGAGAGTCAAAGGGAAGCACAACTTGCAACTGACCACCTTAAATACTTTTTCTCATAATTGGACACACCTGTCTATGAAGTTCAAGGCTTAACAAGCTAATCCAACCTATTTGGTGTTGCAAGTAATCAGTATTGAGCAGCTACATGCATTAAAATCAGCAAAATTACAAGGGTACCCAAATTTTTGCACAGCCAGTTTTTCACATTTGATTTAATTTCATACAAGTAAATAATGCTTCTCTAAAAATCGCTGTTCGGAAAACACCCCAGTACTCAGATGTTCCTAGGAAATGAAAGACACCACTGTTATCTTTTTTGTTAAAAGTAGAGTAAATTATTATGCAGGCTGAGAGGGGTTCCCAATATTTTTCATATGACTGTACATATTGTACAGTAGAAAGAAATCCAACTGCTGTTGCACTTAAAAAATGCACTGATATTTCATAGTAATATTAGAATGAAATTATATATCTAAACAGGTAAAACATATGACTAGTGGTTGTTTTGGAAAAATGTGCACATTATTTTTACTTTTTAAAAAACCTTATTGCCCTTATTATGGTAATGGATAAAAGAATAATATGAAGTGCTGCATCCATGTTTTTCGGATGCTAATCAAAGCATTACCTTTTATTTTCTTTTATACATTTCTACAAATCAGATACAAAAAATGTATTAACAGCAGACAAAATGGAAATTGAAAAAGAACACTGGCTAGTGGTGCTGCATTCACGTCCTACTGCATGCTCTTCACATGTCTAAGACAGTTTTCCTTCAAATTCCACATACACATGCATATGCACTAAATACAAGATTTGCTAGCTTCCGCCTTCTGTGTAATTGCAATTGTAAATATTTATGTATAAAAAACTGTATTTTTCACTTGTGACCTTCATTTGATTTCAAGAAAAGTTGTGCTTTGTAGGTGAACAACAAGTAATGTCTGTGGAGCTAAGTGTGCCCAGTAATAAAATGATGCTTGCTTTCCACTTAATGCTACTCTGATAGGCATTTGTTCCATGCAACCTAGTGCTGGTTTTAAATGATTCCAGAAAATGAAGGAGTGTGTTACAGTACAGTCCAATTTAATATTCCCATATTTAGTGTTTTATTGTCTGAACAGGCATGAGTCTTTTAAGGCTAATATTTCTTTTTACCTGGATGTGTCTACATTCTGAGTTTTACCTCAAATTATTTTTAAGACAAGCCAAGATGAGAGAATTAATGGAGGGAATGGGAGAGATTGAGGTCAAGAGCAGTTCCTTTCCCAGTGAAGCAAATGGCACTGCTCACCTGGGGCCTCATGCATATCGCCGTGCGCAGAATTCGTACTATAACATGACATAAGCACAAAAGCCGAAATGTGCTTGCACACAGAAAAATCCAGATGCATAAATCTGTGCGTTCGCCAACTTCCATGTTCTTCCACTGCATAAATCCCGGTCAGAGTGAAAAGTAACACTCATGCACGCGCCTGCTGTCCCACCCCAACTCCTCCCAAAGTTATGCCTCATTGAATATGCAAATCAATATAAATAGCCCTTAAGCTCAGCGTTCTGTGAAAAGACAATGGGAAAAGCATGGGGGAAAATACAATTTTAGTGAATACCAAGTGGAAGCAAAGAAAAACTTACTATTTGTTGGTTTAAACAGTGGTATAAACAACAAAAGGAAGTTGATCGAGTGACATAGCGTGTCGGAGAAACTCGAAAGCTCAAGTTCACAAAGTTACACAGAGCCCGAAATAAAAAAGAAGTTGTCACGTATCAAAGTTGCCAATGAAAAGGCGAGTCGTAACCCACCGTCTGAGTGTCATATGAAACCTCATTAGGGTACAGAGGAAAAAAAATAGGCACACAGTGGGGGAAAAAAAGCACGAAATGTCAACTTTAATCTCGAAATTTTCACGTAGTTTATTTTGTCATTAAAGTAAAACATCATAAACTTCATCTTAAAATCATTTAATTTGCTAGTTTCTCAAATCCCATCATAACAGAAGTAGCACGTTAAATGCTTTGTTTTGTATTTGATCTTCTATGTGCTTTATGTGTCCCTCCGACAGGACACAGAATCCATTATATTCGTAATATTACAACTCTCCGAATAATTCAAATACTGAGATGTATACTTGATATAATTTTCATGATAAAAGGAGTTAAAGCATGTTATTAAACATGGGAACACGGTGGCTCAGTGATTGTGCGAGACCTTCGATGAATTTATTGCAGCAGTACGGTCTCTTTCAAACGTACTAACCCCCAATTCCTATCCTTACCTTTCTTTCTCCAAATACCCAATCGCCACACAATCAGCTCTGTAATAGACGTTAAACCATCTGTAAGCTTATAACGCTGATTCTTCAAAACTTTTAAGGAACATTGAAATATCTTCGTAGTACATGTTTAATTATTCCATCCTTTACGCCAGTCCCAGTGAAGCATACAGTGCGAAGCAGGAACAATCCGTGAATGGAGAGCCAGATCCTTGCTAGCGTAGCGATTTAATTATTTAATTGATTTATTTAATGATTTAATTATTAACAATATAGATTATTTAAATGAAGTCAAAGTCTTATCTGTATAATGTAATAAACATATTTTGGTGCATTTCATCTTTAACATGATATTGTCATCATATGTAAATACTCACTTTATAAAGTGGCTTTGATTGTGCAATATTATAACTGTAGTGCAAGTTTACAGTGAAGCGATTGTACTAGTAAATACAAACAGTTGTGAGGGATTGCCGGCCGTGTATCCCCGGCCAACACCCCCAAACTGCCAGATGGAGCCATCCCTGCAAAATAGAAGGGCCCCGAATTCCAGCAGGGCATCATGGAAATTGGAGTCTTTCATCACAGCCTTGCTGGATACCATGGGGGCCACCAGAGAACGCTACAGGGAGGCCCAGGGACTTATACTTTCCTTATAGCCCGGAAGTAATTCACAATTACGGAAATGGAAGAAATGATATACTTCCAGGCTGAAGAAAAGAGGGGTTTTGATCTGACCCGGAAGTGCTGGGAATCGCATGGCCTGGGAAGATCAGAAGCACTTCCAGGTGAAAGTCTTTAAAACGACTCTGGGAAATCTCAGCAGTGAGCTGAGTTGGGAGGCACGGTGGCTAAGTGTCTGGGAGATTGGAGGATTTGTTTATTGGTATTGAGTATAGTGGAGTGGTGGTGCTTTGTGCACTTTATTATTATAATAAATATTCATCTTTGGACTTTTACCTGGTGTCTGACGTGTGGTCTAAGGGTTCAAGGGGTCAAAAAAGCCCTAAACTGTCACACAGTTCTACAAGGAGCAGTTGATGGACAGATTGATAGCGTTTAGAGCTCTTGGGATGAAACTCTTTCTGAGCCGCAAGGTCCATACAGTAAAGGTTTTGAAGCGTTTGCCGTGTGAGAAGCAGTTCAAATAGGAAGCATGGATGAGGCAGCTTGTGCTTGATGCTGTATACCGATAATTCTCTTTCCGATCAGCTTCACCATGTGGTGCAGTGAGAGTAATATGGAAAAAGATGATCCGCTGTTGCAACCCCTAACGGGAGCAGCTGAAAAAAGAAAAAGAAGGTGCAGTGAGAGTAACAACGCTAAAGCAGCTATGCTATTTGGAATAGTTTGGCCATTCAGTGGACCATTATATTGTTACAAGTTAATTACAATCAGATGCCTGTTACTAATAAACAATATGCGGTTAATTTCAGTTTATTTATAAAGCCGCGTCAGTAATGTGATTCAGAAAAAGAAACTGGGTGCTGCCAGTCTGCAAAACCAAGCGGAGAACTTGTGTACGACAGAGTATGAGGTATTGTGGAAATGTGTGTGGCTTTACGCCAAGTTTATGTTTTATACATCACGATTTGAACGTGGAAACGTTCTTACGCAACATTTCTGTGCGTACGCACCGTTTATACATGAGGCCCCAGGTGTGGGTGCCCACAGGGATCCATGGGAATCGTACTCCTGAATGACTACCCTGTTGAGTTCCTAGGGTGCTGCTGGAGGGCACTGTAGAAAAGGGACCTCCTGTTTTGTAGAGCTTCTGATGACCCAAAAGTGATTTCACCATTCAGTACTACAGCACCAGAAGTACTCCCAGATCAAACGTGAAAGGAAGCCATCCAGCCTCCTCCAGACAAGTCAGAATTATAAGGTAGTGGGCAACACTCAACTGGAGGCAGGAAAAAGTAAAAAATGTGCTTGTATTGGAATGTTTGTTTGCAAAAGTGTTGGTGAAAAATAAAAAAATATTGTATTCAAACCCTGCGGTGGGCTGGCGCCCTGCCCGGGGTTTGTTTCCTGCCTTGCGCCCTGTGTTGGCTGGGATTGGCTCCAGCAGACCCCTGTGACCCTGTAATTAGGATATAGTGGGTTGAATAATGGACGGATGTATTTGAACCTGGAGTTGTGTTGGGTAGCATTGTGTCTGAGGTTTGGGATACAGTGGTGCCTTGTTGTGCTCACAATCTGCAGCACAACCAACATTTAATGCTGAAACTATAAACACTATAACATAAAACTGCAAGGTTATGAAAAGGTTATGACTGCCATTTCTGATAATATTAAAGCTCTGGGAGAAAATGTAACACTTCAACAAAAGCACATGGGAGAAATGAAAAATCAGAGGTTTCCTTTCATAACAAAAGGTGACATTCTTCACATGGACAAAGCATTCCTCTCATTTTACAGGTACTGTTACTGCCTCTTATTAGTGCATGTGGAAAACTAGTTTGAAGAGAGTTTAGATCCCAAAACACAAATAAATAATTCCATCTTTAATTCCACTGAAGTTTAACAGGAAAACACCTTTCACCACTGATCGTATATCTAACTTTACCTTAAAGATGTACAATAATGAACACAAAGATTTACCTATAATGAAATACAGTACTAAATGGTAATGCCATTTAGCTAATTTCTATCCATAACGCTAAAACAGCACTAAGAAAATGAAAATGAACTTTAATTGTGTGCTTCAGTTTAGATCATCAGTTTAGATTTTCAAAATTAAAGCAGTTATATATTAATTTTTATGAAACAACTTTAAAACACATTGGCAACAACTATATGTTATAGTATGTAGAAGTGCTCAGTAACAACTAAAATGGAAGACCTGATGTTACTACTAAATCTGGTTCTGCAGGAGAAATGTGAATCTTTAAACTAATCCTATAATAAAATGAATTTATGTCTGTAACGTGCATGTAGATTTGTTTTTCAAACTAGGCCAATTGTATAGTGAAATATACTTGTGCATTGACTGGAGTAATTTAATTTAATGATGATATGAACTGAGCACACAAACTAGGGGAAAGTATAATGGATCTCTGTCCATCTTTGGTAACCACATGGTCTAGTTTGCTAATAGGTCCCTATATAGGATGTAGTGAAGAACGACCACAAACTATATGACGCTATGGTTTTAATAGATCTCTGCATTCTCCAGTTTAGTGCAGACTGCTTGCACATGCACATCGACACTCACTCACACTTTGCAAATCTAGAATAATACATCAGAAATAGCCTACTGATATTCAGTGCACCATGATGCACAACCTTGTCAGAGAGAGAGAGAGATCCCACCTCATCAAAAAATAGTATCTTTTATGACAAAGACTCAAAAAAGACATCCCACCAAATCTTATATTTTCATTAGGCTACTGACATGAGCCATTTATCAAAACTGCCTTGCAGATATACAGTATGTGTTGACTGCAACTTTATAATAATAAAAACAGTTAAATAACATTACAAACAAAAAAATGAGCGTGCTGCTCCTTGCATTATTATGAAGAAATTTTTGGAAAGGATTAAATTGTAATGGATAAATTGCAACTATCTATACTAATAAAAGGCAAAGCCCTCACTGACTGACTCACTCATCACTAATTCTCCAACTTCCCGTGTAGATAGAAGGCTGAAATTTGTCAGGCTTATTCCTTACAGCTTACTTACAAAAGTTAAGCAGGTTTCATTTCGAAGTTCTACACGTAACGGTCATAACGGTCAACAATGTTCGTCATGTTGAACTTTCTTATTTATGGCCCCATCTTCACGAAATTTGGTAGGCGGCTTCCCTGCGCTAATCAAAACCAATGTACATACTTATTTCGGTGGTATGACGCCACTGTCAGCCGCCATATTGAAATTTCCAACGTTACTAATTCTCCAACTTCACGTGTAGGTAGAAGGCTGAAATTTGGCAGGCTCATTCCTTACAGCTTACTTACAAAAGTTAAGCAGGTTTCATTTTGAAATTCTACGCGTAACGGTCATAACGGTTGACAACGTTCGCCATGCTGAACCTTCTTATTTATGGCCCCATCTTCACGAAATGTGGTAGGTGGCTTCCCTGTGCTAACCAAAACCGATGTACGTACTTATTTCAGTGGTATGACGCCACTGTCGGCCACCATATTGAACTTTCCAATGTCACTAATTCTCCAACTTCCCGTGTAGGTAGAAGGCTGAAATTTGGCAGGCTCATTCCTTACAGCTTACTTACAAAAGTTAAACAGGTTTCATTTCAAAATTCTACGCGTAACAGTCATAACGGTCGACAACGTCCGCCATGTTAAACTTTCTTATTTATGGCCCCATCTTCACGAAATTCGGTAGGCGGCTTCCCTGCACTAACCGAAACCGATGTACGTACTTATTTTGGTGTTATGACGCCACTGTCAGCCGCCATATTGAACTTTCCAACGGTCTTTGTTACTTATGGGCCCATCTTCAAGAAATTTGGCATGTGGCTTCCCAACACTAACTGAATCCTACTTACATACATATATACGTCCATAGCCTGCAGCTCGATCACCGTGTGAGGCGGCATTGGGTCCCCCATCCCAACGTCTCCCACATTGTTGGCTGGCTGCCTAAATAAGGCCGTCCATCACTCCGGTCTCTTCATTCACTTCCTTGCTTCACCATGGGATTCACATCTCCCTGCTGATAACTGCAGCCATTTTATTTAATCCACAGCTTCTCCGCTGTTTTATTATTCATTTATTATGATTATAGTTATTGTGTAGGTATTTTAGACTTACTTTACATTTTTCAGGTACCCATTTCCTTTATCGTTCCAACCGTACCCCCATTAACATGTCTATCGAGGTGATCACCATCGATCAAAGAACTGTCACTTACCGAGTGGTTTCCATGTCCGGAGATGGCACCTGCCTTTTCCATTTTCTGTGTTACATATTGCACAGCCATATCAGGCTCACTCTTGATATCCGGAGGAACATTGTGTCTTATGTATTGAATGATTGGGACAGGTCAAGGTGTGGATAATTATACTACATAGGAGCACTATAAGAGTGAAATGCTTAAGCCCTTCACCTATGGTTCTGCATGTTTGTTGATAAGTGCCGCTGAATTGTTCGGTTGTCGCTTTCAAGTGTATCAAAATGGCCAAATATTTTACACCTTTGGACAACCGCCAATGCCTCTTAAACATCTTAGATTCACATGTGACGATTTCAGTAGTGGACACTTTGATGTTTATGAATGTTTAAACTCTCGAAAGCTGGATGTGAAGTTATCGATGAAACCGGTTGTATGTTTACAACGCTTGACAGATGCCGAATGTCACTTCAACACAAGTCCAGCAAATACTGTCGTAATTGAAACAAACCATGAAACTCAAACCGATTATGACAGCAGCAATCCAAGCTGTGAGATTTGAAACAAGATTACTGTTCACATGGCCAACTGTATGTTGCATGCTCAAGAGTAAGCTCACCGCACAGCTTGGACATATTACAACCGGAAGGCCGTACTCACAATGTGGTATACAAAGAGATCCTTAACAAATAATTATTGGTATATTTTCCCTCAGTTTAAAAAGGTTTAATTTTCTTCTTAATAAAAATTTTAAGGTAGTACTTCGCCGCTGCGAAGCGCGGGTATTTTGCTAGTAGATTATATAGATAGAAATATAGACTCACCTAAAGGATTATTAGGAACACCATACTAATACGGTGTTTGACCCCCTTTCGCCTTCAGAACTGCCTTAATTCTACGTGGCATTGTTTCAACAAGGTGCTGAAAGCATTCTTTAGAAATGTTGGCCCATATTGATAGGATAGCATCTTGCAGTTGATGGAGATTTGTAGGATGCACATCCAGGGCACGAAGCTCCCGTTCCACCACATCCCAAAGATGCTCTATTGGGTTGAGATCTGGTGACTGTGGGGGCCATTTTAGTACAGTGAACTCATTGTCATGTTCAAGAAACCAATTTGAAATGATTTGAGCTTTGTAACATGGTGCATTATCCTGCTGGAAGTAGCCATCAGAGGATGGGTACATGGTGGTCATAAAGGGATGGACATGGTCAGAAACAATGCTCAGGTAGCCCATGGTATTTAAACGATGCCCAATTGGCACTAAGGGGCCTAAAGTGTGCCAAGAAAACATCCCCTACACCATTACACCACCACCACCACCCTGCACAGTGGTAACAAGGCATGATGGATCCATGTTCTCATTCTGTTTACGCCAAATTCTGACTCTACCATTTGAATGTCTCAACAGAAATCGAGACTCATCAGACCAGGCAACATTTTTCCAGTCTTGTAGCCTCTTTTTCCTATTTGTAGTGGAGATGAGTGGTACCCGGTGGGGTCTTCTGCTGTTGTAGCCCATCCGCCTCAAGGTTATGCGTGTTGCGGCTTCACAAATGCTTTGCTGCATACCTCGGTTGTAACGAGTGCTTATTTCAGTCAAAGTTGCTCTTCTATCAGCTTGAATCAGTCGGCCCATTCTCCTCTGACCTCTAGCATCAACAAGGCATTTTCGCCCACAGGACTGCCGCATACTGGATGTTTTTCCCTTTTCACACCATTCTTTGTAAACCCTAGGAATGGTTGTACGTGAAAATCCCAGTAACTGAGCAGATTGTGAAATACTCAGACCGGCCCGTCTGGCACCAACAACCATGCCACACTCAAAATTGCTTAAATCACCTTTCTTTCCCATTCTGACATTCAGTTTGGAGTTCAGGAGATTGTCTTTGTCTTTCACCAGGACCACACCCCTAAATGCATTGAAGCAACTGCCATGTGATTGGTTGATTAGATAATTGCATTAATGAGAAATTGAACAGGTGTTCCTAATAATCCTTTAGGTGAGTGTAGATATAGATTATATATACAGTGGAGCAAAAAAGTATTTATTCAGCCACCAATTGTGCAAGTTCTCCCACTTAAAAAGATGAGAGAGTCCTGTTATTTTCATCATAGGTATACCTCAACTATGAGAGAGAAATGAGAAAAAAAAAATCCAGAAAATCACATTGTCTGATTTTTGAAGAATTTATTTGCAAATTATGGTGAAAAAAAAGTATTTGGTCAATAACAAAAGTTCATCTCAATACTTTGTTATATACCCTTTGTTGGCAATGACAGAGGTCAAACGTTTT
>NC_053157.1:109486429-109499879 GCF_016835505.1 Polypterus senegalus
GCCCTGAGCACACTGCCCAGCAGCATGCAGCTCGATTGGCATTCGCCATAGAATGCCAGAATTGGCAGATGCACCACTGGTGCCCTGTGCTTTTTACAGATGAGAGCAGGTTCACTCTGAGCACGTGACAGAAGTGAAGGGTCTGGAGAAGCCATGGAGAACATTATGCTGCCTGTAACATCATTCAGCATGAGCAGTTTGGTGGTGGGTTAATGATTGTCTGGGGAGGCATATCCATGGAGGGTCACACAGACCGCTACAGGCTTGACAAAGGCACCTTGGCTGCCATTAGGTATCAGGATGAAATCCTTGGACCCATTGTCAGACCCTATGCTGGTACAGTGGCTCCTGGTGCACGACAATTCCTGGCCTCATGTGGTGAGAGTATGCAGGCAGTTCCTGGAGGATGAAGGAATTGATACCATTGACTGGCCACTACACTTTCCTGACCTAAATCCAATAGAACACCTCTGGGACATTATGTTTTGGTCCATTCAATGCCACCAGGTTGCACCTCAGACTGTCCAGGAGCTCAGTGATGCCCTGGTCCAGATCTGGGAGGAGATCCCCCACAACACCATCTGTCATCTCATTAGAAGCATGCACCGATGTTGTCAGGCATGTATACAAGAACACAGGGGCCATACAAAGTGCTGCGTACAATTTTGAGTTGCTGCAATTACATTTTGGCAAAATGGACTAGCCTGCCACATAATTTTTTCACTCTGATTTTGGGGCATCTTTGAATTCAGGGCTCTGTAGGTTGATCATTTTCATTTCCATCAAACGATGTGGCATCCTTTCGTTTCTAACACATTACCCAGTCTATATCAGTATAGATATCCAGGAGGATTTCTTTTTCCCATTGAGATCTGATGTGTTTTCAAAGTGTTCCTTTAATTTTTTTGAGCAGTTTATATATATCCATCCATCCATCATCCAACCCGCTATACAGTAGACCCATGACATACGACCGGCCCGACATGCGAACAAATTGATTTACGACAAAAATTTTTGTTTTGATTTACGACCAACAACTTGCGTTACGACCCGGATGCGGTCACGTGTATCCGCTTGCGGGATTGTAAACAAACAGCCGAGAGCGTTTGCAAGCGGCAGTCGGAGTCGAGATACGTGTATTTGTGGACGTATTTTTTCTCAGTGCAGTGATTTATATAATTTATTTGGATAATTACTATCAAAATGGCCCCAAAGAAGCTAAGTAAGGAAGAGAAGACAACGAAGGTAAAGAAAGCAATCTCGATCGAAACAAAGAAGGAAACTGTGCGTAAATATGAGAGTGGTGTTCGTGTGAACGATCTCGCTAGCATGTACGGCATGTCGAAATCCACCATCTCCACAATTTTACAACGAAAAGATTTGTATAAGGAAGCTAGTGTTGCTAAAGGTGTTACTCAAATTAGTAAGTCGCGATCAACAGTGTTAGACGAGGTAGAAAAGCTATTAGTGTGGATAAACGAAAGGCAGATTGCAGGCGATAGCCTATCTGAGTCAATCATTTGTGAAAAAGCTAGGGCTATAAATGCAGATCTGTTAAAGGATAAGCCATCAACAAGTGATAGTGGTGAAACATTTCGTGCTAGTAAGGGGTGGTTTTACAATTTTAAAGCAAGAACTGGGATTCATAGCGTAGTTAGGCATGGTGAAGCAGCCAGTGCTGATAAAAGGGCTGCCGAAAATTACATGCGCCACTTTGAAATGATAACAAAGAGAAATGGCTTTTGCTCTCATCAAGTTTTTAACTGTGATGAAACTGGGTTTTTCTGGAAGAAAATGCTGAGGAGAACATACATTACACAGGAAGAGCAGAAAATGCCTGGCCACAAGCCTATGAAGGATAGGCTAACCTTATTGTTATGTGCCAAAGCGAGTGACGACCTAAAGATAAAGCCTCTCTTGGTTTATCACTTTGAGACCCCTAGAGTGTTCAGAAAACATACAGCCATGAAGAATAGGCTAGGGGTCATGTAGAGATCTAATGCAAAAGCCTGGGTAACAAGAGTGCTTTTTTTTGAGTAGATCAGGGAGGTTTTCTGTCCTACTGTTAAGAAATATGTAGAGGACAAAGGCTTACCAGTCATGGCTCTCCTAATCATGGACAATGCTCCTGCTCACCCAAGAGACTTGGAAGAAAATTTAGACCAGTTTTTATTTCCGAAAAGGTTGAGACCTAGTGAGCCAGAAGCAGGTCCTAGTGGGCTACAGCCTCTCCCAAGGAGAGAAAGGACACCAGGGAGCAAGAGTCCTGATGTTCTTATGGAAGGGGACTCTCCTTCCAAACAATAACCACCTTCCATTTCATTCTCCTCCTCCTCCTATCCTGCAAGCCAAAGATGTCAACTTAAATGGTGAGTGCAGTATGAAATTGTTGTTTCTGGTAGTCTAGGCACTTTTTAGAACTGTTTGATTAGCACATTAGAAAAATTATTGGCGTTTTTGGTAAATTATGCACATTATACAACCCTTTTTTATTATGAAAACTTTAAGTAAGTGTTGCTGTGGGAGGTTCGGAACGCATTATGGGTATTTACATTATTTCTTAATGGATAAAATAGTCTTGACTTACAACCAACTTGAGTTACAACCAACCCTCGTGAACCAATTGTGTTCGTAAGTCAAGGGTCCACTGTATCTATAAATACTGTTTACTGTATATAAAAAATCTTAAATTCTTCTCCGGCTGGTAGTTGCAGCTTTTGATGGGAAAACTGCTTTTGTGCTTTAACAATAGTCCAAGGTCATGCTGTTACACCTGATAAATGGTTGTTTATGTATGTTTATTGAACGGGTTAGCTCTTGGTCCAGAAACCGACAGCAGTGTCACATCATCCTTGAATTATTTAGATGCTCTTCAAAACATTACTAATTAAAGGCTTTGGTGCTGTGATCAAGCAATAACCTTTCATTAGCGCACCCCTAGCCAGTTTTGTGCTTACAAATGTCACTTTCGTGTATTAACGACGACAGATTACACATAATGAAAAGACATGCAATATTTCCCTCTATTTTAATAACTTTAAATCCACATCTTTTAAAGCTTGGTCAACATTATTAACAAAGTATTAATTTCAGTTACTTGGGCAAAATACACTATATAGGTAGAGTTCCTGGTGTAAATTACATGCCATAATTTTCATAGAAAAACTTTAAAAGTACCAACTTATATTTATTGCAGCAAAAAATGCAAATTTCAAATTAACTATGTTAAACCAGGTTGCTGTTACTTGAAAAAAAATCAAAGAAACTGTAATTATACTCAAACTGACTACTAAGAATGGAAAATCCTTATTTATTATCTAGAATCAAGGAAATACATTGTTCAGTACCAACATTGTATAACAACAAAAATTAACAACAGTTGTTTTTATAAGGAAACAGAGTTACGAAACAAAATGAATGAAAAAACATACATTTTTATAATACCATAGTCTAAAAATACTGAATAAAGATGATAAACAAATACAAACATTTACACTGTAGCAAATACTAAATTATCAAAATATTAAGTATAAAAAGAAGACTATATCATGAATCATTTTGGATTTTTAAACTCAATTCATATAGTCCTTGCAGGCTAAATGAATTCTACAACTTGAGCTGTTACCTACAAATACCCCTACTATACGAAATACTGTACTGTTCCTGTACCCCTTTACGTTCTCAGGTGGTGGACTATGGTTGGGTAAATATCTTTTTATTCCTTTCTCTCTTGGTTTCTTTTGATATATCACACAAAAAATATATTCTAAGTACATGCGATTCTTCTTTAATTATTTCATTGCCAATGCATTCCAATGATGTACATAATAACATTGTGAATTTTGCTGCAGTTCTTTTCAGTCTTTAACAGTAAACATTTTGTACATATGAGTATTTGCTGCTTTTTCACTACTGTTTCGCATTACAAAACATTTTTGTAGCTAACATGAGGGTATTTGTCACACATATCACTTGATATTCTTTGAAATCTCCACTAGAAAGGACAGATATATACAGTAAGTGCTTTACTATATGGGTAGGTTTTAACTATAAATACACCTTTTTCTTGATATCATACAATCTTCTTATTTCACAATATTATTTCTGTTCTGTTCTTTCTAGACAGGCTGTCGTGGCAGGCATTGCACAGCTCAGATTTAAAATCAGATGAAGTGGGGTTTCCCCAAAACACATAGCTTTTGAGCCCCATCCATTCTCCTTTTCCCTTGGATACACTATTGAATACAATTATAGCAACAGAAATGACAATATATTGGTGTCCTCAACAAAGAGTGGGGTTCAATTTCTGTTATACCCTCTCTCTTGCTCATTTAATGTGGTTTTTCATATTTACAATACATTATCTCTTGTCTTGTTATAAAAATATTTGTGCATTGTATTACCAGTTTTGATAAAATTGTGTGAAGTATTTAAATTTATATATACAGAAAGCGCCTTGAGCGTGGGAGAGGTGCTAAATAAATAACATACAGGGTGAGTCAAAATTATGTTAACTTTTGAATAGCAGAAACAATTTATTCACAAAACATACTTCATATGTGCAAAATGATTTACAGAAATGTCTCAACCTGTTCGCCATCATTTTCAACACATGTACCATACGTGGCACATATATTGTCCACAAAAATTGTATACAATAATATACATAGCAGTACCATTAGTGTTAACATAATTTTGACTTACCCTGTATTATTATTAACCTACATCCACTGTGCCTAAATTTACATTTGTAACACCTGCCTTCTCTGTTATACTTAATATAATGATTCTGTAGTATCTCTTACAATATAAATGTATGCATTTGTTTATCATCTTCAGTCAGTATTTTTGGACTATGGTATTATACAAATGCATCATTTTTCATTTTATTTTATAATGCAGCTTACTTACACTATTGTTGATTTTTGTGTTTTGCAATGTTTGTGTTAGATAATGTATTTCTTTTTGATTCTACATACCAGTAAGACTACCTAGTCATTCCAAGTAACCAGTTTGAATGTAATTAGTACCTTTTTGATTTTTTTCCTTTCCTTTTTTCTTTGTTTCATATAATAACTACATGCTTTAACACAGCCATTACTTTTAAGATACGCCATTTACTTGTGTAATCATTCTCATAATTATCCAAATAATCAATTAGTAAAATATCTGTTTATTGCTGCACTAATTACAAGTTTTCCATGAAATAAAAGGATGAAAGTAAATTGTTAACCCTAAATTGCTAAACCCAAAACTAAAGTTGTGTTAAGTTCCTTTAACTTAACTAAATCTGTTACATTCTCTTTAATATATTGCATTGCAGTTGTTTAATATCTAAATATTTATTTTCTATGGAAACATTAAAATGTGTATATTATACTATGTTGTATTATTCATTTTTTGTACAAATGCACTACTATTCAAAGGTATGTAAACAGTCAGAAATGTCCATGCTGTTGACAGAAATTAAAACTTAATTTTATTCTCGCTTTCATTTATTTAATTGATTTAAAAATATATTCCAGATATCATAATATTACTATTGCAGGAAATGGCTATTCCTTCTTGAAATTACTGGCATTTGATACATACTATGTACAGAAGCACCCACCTAAAGAGCCAAGGTATCTGTTTTTCAACCTACAGACTCTGATGTAATTGTGTTCTCTTGTTGCTCCGCCACACTAAAGATCGGGCAACTAATGTCCTTGAACTAGGCACTGCCAACAATAAGGCCAGCCTTGTTTTCAAATATGCTATACAAGCAAAGCAACTACTTCTTTTTGAAAAAAACAAAATAAAGACATGTAGCAGTCACACTTTTTGCCATGATTCAAAAACACCAAAATATGGATTTGCTAACCTAAGATTCACAACACAAGAAGTTATAAATTATCTGATCTATTAAAGAGTAAAACTATCCCTTCATGGCAGATACGTAATTACTTATTAATAAATATCTTAAATCAACATTATTATCAATATACCATATACATAGTGAAACAATCACATATACACATGCACCTAAAAACTAAGATGATTTAACAATTTTCTTTTCCCAGTCTTATTATTTAAAACTGCTTTGAATATACAAAATAGGCTCACATCTCCAGGATTGTTAACCCAAATATTCTTCTTGCCAATCTTATTACAATCATGCATGACCTACTGCCAAAATGTAACCCAATACTGACTAAAACTGCTTCAGGTGTACTTCTGTAACAAAATAGCTCTGTATAAGAATGACCTGGTTTTAATTATCATTGCACCAGATGTGTGGCACTTCTACCATTGCAGAGAAATTGTTTCCAAACACTTAAGGCTACCATAGACAACAATAAAATGACTCTGTGGGAGGAGTACTTGAAGCTGATCATGGAGAGAATAGTGAAATATAATCTCAGGCAAATAAATACTGTTTAAAGTCACAATACCAACACATGAACAAATAACAAATTCTACATTTTTCTTAATTGAAATTTTGGCCATTATGTAAACATGAAAAATAAAATCTCTGCTGTACCTTTTTGTGGTTCTTGTAAACATTTCGATGAGCAAACTCTTTACCACAGAGCTTACACTTGTAGGGTTTATCTTCACTGTGTATGATTTTGTGGGCTGTAACTTGGTCAAGACGTTTGAAGGACCTGCTGCAGACCTCACAGGTGTATGGCCGTTTCTCTGCAAAGAATGAGTTGATGTGCTTAATGCTCAATTTTTGTAGTAAGAAAGATGAAAGATAAATAAGTGAGAGAAAGAGAGAGTCTTGCAATTAAGTGAAAACAATGAGACTCATACTAATTAGACAGGCATCTAACGACTATTATTTTAACCCATTAAATTAGTACTTAGAAGATGAACACTGTTCAATGCAAAAGAACTGTCACATTATCTACAGTCCTCTTTACTAAATACTGCATTAAGATTAATTGCCTTTAATCCGAAAGAACTACTTCAAAAACTGAAATCATTATTAGAAACACAACTTTAAGTATTTGACTACACATAACTCTTAAAATGTAATTACAAGTCTCCTGACATAAAAATAATATTCCTTCTACGTTGTGTACAGTAATTAACTAAAGATCTACCAGCTTTAATTTTGAAGTCCCCTACCTGAATGGGTAATCATGTGGCGTTTAAGTTGATTACTTGAAATAAATTTTTTATCACACTCTTGGCAGTCAAACAACTCATGAACCTAAAAAAAAGGTATATTTAAGACAGTACCCAAACTTTTAAAGTATTAATAATATCCTTATAGTCTGAATTTATTAGAAGACAGTGACACTGTTAAGATGAGAAGTTCACATTTTAATTTAAACAAAGAATGAAAAAATTATTAAAGAAGATGGGTTTGACAAAAAACAAAGTTGACAATTATAAACAAAACAAAAACAAAATATAAAACTAATTAGACACTTGCAATGCTAGAGACAGTATACGATTCTACAAGCTCAAAATACATAGAGCAGATCTCATACAAGAATCCTTATCGGTCAGGCAGTCCATAATACAAAACGTCTTTCTCATAATCCTCATAGATTTTTTGGTGGTTTCCCTGAAAAGGTTAGGACTATTATGTAAATGGAGGACTTGTTTTGGCTCAACTTAAACTCATTGACAGGAGCCTGAAATCCAAGATGAACTCAGTATTGATAATATAATTTTGGTACTGTCCGCACTTCACCAACCACTGACTTTTTTTGGATTGATAAAGACTTTGACTCATCCTCTAAGGAAACATTGATCCAAAAATCTAGATGATCATGCAGAGTTGCCACTTAAAAACTAAACGTAAGCAACAGTGTTCTTTATTTGAAAGAAAAAGTTTTCTTCTTGTATTCAACAAATGCCATGGCTATTCAGGCAGTATTCAATTTCTGAGGTGTGAACATGGACACTATCTAAAGAAAGTGAGGTCATTTTTGTTGGTCTGTCTGATAAATCTGAAGGACAACCAAACACAGGTTGAGTCATTGTGACATTAACTTTGCTTCATTTGAAAACAATTTCTTTTGTAATACACTGATTGATTTAACATCCCCTCTTCCCTTACTGACTTCAATGAATATACACAACCTCCATATTTTGTGTTTTGAAAGAATTTTTTACACCAATTAATTTATTATGCCTCTTTTCATTGAAATGTAAAATGAGCCAAACAACATTTGGTTAATTTACTTTGACAAAAACTAATTCTTATATATTTGTATTTCATGTGTTTAGTCTGATGCAGCATTTCTCAACCTTTAAGTATTTGCGACCCGAGTTTTCATAACAGTTTTAATCACGTCCCCCCTAACATTTTTTTGAAATGTAGATGCATATTTTATTATACCTACTATTAACTTTTATCGACATTCATCTAACTCTATATTTATTGTTCTAGTATCAGAATGTAGTTTAAGTTAATTTGTTTTGGTTTCAACAGATGTTTTTTTCATATTTTTGATTCTTCTTTTCTTTTTTTCACATCTTTGCGCCCCCCTTTTTGTTACTTCGCACCCCGCTAGGGGGGCCCGCCCCACAGCTTAAGAACCACTGGTCTGATGTCTTTCTGTAAAATGAGTAGACCTCAACACCATATTCATTTATTTATTTTTTTAAATATACTGATGGGTCAATTGAGGTTTAAGCCAAACTTTTATAAACAGATAAAGCTATGACAAAAGTTCTACCAGAGTTATAGTAAAGTGAATGGAATGTTATTTCTGAAACATTCTGGGGATGAAAAGGTCATTTATGACCATCTATTGGACAGCCTCATTAGCCTTTGTTGATAATTTGAATAAAGAATGGGCAATAAATTAGTTTTGAAATCAACAAACACTTTATATTTGGCTACATGCAGGAAAATATTTCCCAGATTCACTAGCCAGTGCTTCATCGTGCAGCAATACAATGAACTATACAGGCAGAAGAGAAAAAAATGGACAATATCTTTTTGCCTCTTTATAATTTTATTAAAATTGAATGTTCTTTTATAAGTCAACTGAACCTCCTGATTTAAATTCTAAGTGAACTTGCATTTCACTAACAGAAAATGAGATTAAACACAATATTATACCAAGAGAGCAGCAAATGAAAATGAGCAAAAATGTTAGGTCAATAGTTAAAAAATTAGTTTTCACTGTATCAGGAAGACCACTTTAAAAGTACATAGATAATTATCTTTAATAGTTAATTAAAATGATAACAATATAACTGAAAAAATGAAGAAAGCTATGGCAAACAAAACTTGACTAGAGTGAATATGCTAATGACCTTAACACAGTAGCTTATTTAAAAAGTTGTATTCCTTGCCTGATATACGCATTAGTAGCTCATGAAAAGTTTACTGCACCAACACCAATTTATTACAACACAATTCAGATATAGCAGAAATAGAAGGAAGTAAAGAGCAAAAGAACCCAAGGACTCACTGTATATTTGCTATTTAAAGCAAGAGCCTATAACTAGGATTGTCAGCAAAGGAACCCAAGAAGATTTATATTCAGTTTAAGAATTAAAATAACACTATACACAGCATATACTGGTATGTCTAAGCAAAAACACAAAAGCAGCAGTATATTACAAAATTAACATTATATGCAAAAAGACTTTGTGACAGCAACATCTCGGCTAACAACCATAACAATAAACATAAACATAAGAGAAATAAGTCTAGTATATCTAAAGAGAGGGGTTTAAAACTATTTAACCATTTTTTTCTTCAAACTGCTGAGTACAAATCACTGCTTAAATGATCTATAATGAATTTCGTACATATGCGGAATTATATTAAAACTGATGTTAAACCAAAGTATAAAATCCAACAACGCGTGTCAGACACCTGATATTTTCTGAAGCTGGCCTTTATAGCTAGTGCAAGAATCACTATCTCTCTCAGCTCATTTAACACTGTGACCTTGTTCTATATAACACTCTCCCTTAGACCTGCCATATAATCATTGGTAGTCACATCAACACTCTGAAAATGAATATTTTCTCTCTCTGAAATTTTTCTACTTAGAGTCTTCTTCTTCTTCCGGCTGCTCTCATTAGGGGTTGCCACAGCGGATCATCTTCTTCCATATCTTTCTGTCCTCTGCATCTTGTTCCGTTACACCCATCACCTGCATGTCCTCTCTCACCACATCCATAAACCTTTTCTTAGGCCTTCCTCTTTTTCTCTTCCCTGGGAGCTCTGTTCTTAGCATCCTTCTCCCAATATACTCAGTATCTGTCATCTGCACATGTTCAAACCAATGCAAAGCAGGGGTCCCCAACCCCCGATTCGCAGCCCAGGCCACAAGAGAACTTCCGGCAACGGAGACTCATTTAGTGATGGGCTACAGCAAAATGGTTGCCCTCTTCACTGAGGGCACTTTTCAGAACGCTAGGCGGGCGGGGCTTTGCAGCAGCACAGAGAAAGGAGAGGGACTGAGGTGAGAGAGTATTACAACGAAGTATTTTTATGGTCCCGACAGTTTCCCCATATGACACGAGTCTACAGAAATCTCGTTACTACGAAGTACATTCAGCAGATAATTTCATTACAACGAAGTGACCTTGAAATGCTTGAATGAATCATCCAAAATAGCAGTTAGTTCTGTGGTCGCAGCTCAGTTGTGCACAATGATCCCCAAACATTGTAAAAAATTTTCTTTCTTCAAAACTTCCTTGTACTGTTGTTTTTTTTTTTTGCTGTTTGTTTATCAGTGGTTTTCAGTGATACCTTTTGCTTATTGCTTGTCAACATCTGAAAAATATCCACTGGAATTTAACTCATTGTCACCCTCCTGCAGAAACGGCAGACACAAAAAAAGATAACTTGTTAATGTTTGTGATGTGCAATCTGTTGGAATGAAAAATGCAATGTATATGTCTTAGTTATATGCAAAAAAAGAAGAAAAATCTAAGGTTGCAAACGTATGTGAACTGCTGCATTTGAAGACAGTTCTTATGTGGTTCAGTGATGCCCGTTCAAGAAACATTCCTATTAATGCTGCACTCATTCAAGAAAATGTGAGGTTTCTAAACTCTCTTGGGACCTCCGTCAACGGGACAACACGCCAGTGCGATCACCGCGTCTGTGGAAGACGGTTTACCTGTTGCTGGAGCAACGGACAAACAATCTTACACAGACGCAGCAATCGTGCTTCAGGACGCACTTCAGCGTGACGTTCCCGTTTGGGGGATCCCAAAAGAGTTCAGAAACCTCACAATATGAACAGGCATACAGGCACTATTGGGCACCCCACCTTTACAGACTCAGTATCCTGCCAGGCTGGAGGAGCCCGAGGAGGAAAATCTGAGGCAGCATGTGGGGCAGAGGCAGAAGGTACTCATTGTTCAAGTTGGCAGATAAAGTGGCTGCATTCAAAGCCAAACTTGATTTATGGGGCCAGCAAGTGAATATTGGGATTTTTTCATATGTTTCAAATGTTAGCAGCGGTTTTTAAAAATATCAAACCAGGGCCTTCTTTCTCCCAGCTGGTGTATGATCACCTATCTCAGCTTTCAATAGAGTTTGAAAAATATTCCCAACCACAAAAGACCCGCGAAATGGAAAGGAATGGATCCGTGACCCATTCGTGAATAAGCCAGGTTATTCAACTTTGTCAGTGCTTGAAGAAGATCAACTGCTTGAGGTTGCAAATGATGGTGGCCTTAAAAGTATGTTTGAGACAACTTCAAATCTCCATACGTTTTGGATTAAAGTCAAAGTAGAATATCCTGAGGTTGCTACAAAAGCACTGAAAAGACTTCTTCCATTTTCAACATCCTATCTTTGTGGCAGCGTTTTCTGCAGTGATAGCAACCAAAATGAGATTATGGAGTAGACTGAACATAAGCAACACACTTCGTGTGTCACTGTCTTCCATCATCCCCAGATGGGATCGATTGGTTGCAGGAAAAGGGCTCCCACTGATTCTGCATTATGGTAAGTTGTATTATTTCCATTATGATATTATAACTTAATAATAATAGAAATGTAATATAAATTGTGTAAAAACTGCTCTACGAACCTGCCCTGAATCCTCTCCCCCATCCCCCAAAACGGTCCCTGGAAAAATTTGCTTCTAGTAAAGCGGTCCTTGGTGTCAAAAAGGTTGGGGACCACTGCTCTAAAGTACTCATTTCTAATCCTGTCCATCCTCGTCACACCCAACGCAAATCTTAGCGTCTTTAACTCTGCCACCTCCAGCTCTGTCTCCTGTTTTTTGGTCAGTGCCACCGTCTCCAACGCATATAACATAGCTGGTCTTGCTACAGTCCTGTAGACCTTCCCTTTCACTCTTGCTGATATCCAAATCATTCCTGACACTCTTCTCCACCCATTCCACCCTGCCTGCACTCTCTTTTTCACCTATCTTCCACAATCCCGCACAATCATAGTACAGGAGTGGTCATTACAGTAAAATAAATAGACTTTGCTTGAAATATTTGGTAAAACTCACACGCAACAACAGTGTACATTTTAGTTTTCATAAAACACAGGAAAGAAGGAAACAAGAAAAAACAAACATCAGATCATCAGCAGAACTGTAAATAGCACTATTATGTTATGAATTAATTTAATTCCCTCATCTGCATAACCAAATAACATCTCTCTTTATTACAAAAGTGAATCACATTTTAGCCTTAGTTGTCAGCTAAACAACTGAAGGATTGTTTATTCAGCGAGTCTCTGAATTTCCTTATCTGCCGAAACACATAATCTTAGCTTTACGTAATTTTCTTCCTTTGCTTTCAGGCTCTATTAATAAACCTCTCTCATAGTCTGGTCTATTAACTTCATTTAGAATCCCTGTGCTCAGTTCCACAATGCCTGGGACACTGAAAATAGCTTGTGTAAATACTGTGGATTTTTTATCCTGAAGAGTGTGTTCTAAACAGGTTTCTTAATGAAGCTGTAGTGATTATGAAAACTGATCTTAATATGCTTGCCAAAAATATCCTTATATTCTATTTCAGCCTACAAAGTAAACAAACTATATTTCATCCAATACGAAAAATAATGTAGGTATATTTGCAACACCTGTATAAACATTTACTAAAGTATGAATGGCTGCTTATTCATTGCCAGTACCTTGTAAATATATAAGTTTAACAGTTCAAAGGAACAGTGCCACCATGAGGAACACAGTGCAATAAATTCAGAGCTATTTAGAGTAAAACAAAAAAATATATATTTTGTAAACATTGAAAACACTGTCACAAATACAGTCAGAAAAAAAAATGTGTAATCATTTTATAAGTATGCAATATGTTATAAAATACACAGAAACTCACATTTATCACAGTTTAATAGGTTCTCACATTCACATACGGTATTCCTATATCAGTGTTGTGAGCTGAAATACAGCAGTAAAACTAAAATAAGGTTTTTCCTTAGATTAACAGAAAAATGCAGATCCAGCACTCGGTGTATTTTTCTATTTCTGTTCTCTACTTACTCAAG